>NC_056750.1:876631708-876666708 GCF_019279795.1 Protopterus annectens | reverse complement strand
GTAATAAAAGGCTCCACAGCCATGAGAGCCTGTAGTTCTGAAACCCTTCTTGCTGAAGTGATTGCCAAGAGAAAAGCTGTTTTCCAATATATAAATTTTATATCTGCAGTAGCTGCTGGTTCAAAAGGAGGCAGGGTGAGTTTTTCCAGCACAAAATTGAAGTCTCATGCAGGAGTTGGTGATCTTCTGTAAGGCCTTAAATTTTTGGCCCCTCTAAGATACTGTTTAAGAAGAGGATGAGAAAAGAGGGGAGGCTCTGTGTTGCAATGAGCTGAGATGGCAGAGGCATGGATTTTTATTGAAGAAAAAGACAGACCCTTGTCAAGCATCTCAGTCAAATATTGTAAAATTTGAGGGGTATTGGGCTTTGCTGTGTCTGTTCCTTGTGCTTGGTTCCAAGCACAAGAATCTCTTACATTTATCAGCATAAGATTTTCTACTACTAGGCCTTCTGGCTTCCAAAATGACATCCATCACAGATTTACTGAGAGGTGGTGTTTGAATAATTAAATGATCAGTTTCAGAATCTGGAGCTGAGTGTGCAGAATTTGATTGCTCTGCTGAGACAGTAGATGAGGTATTTGAGGCAAGTACCAAGAAGGAAGTTGAGACATATTCCTTAGAAGTGGGTACCAGTGTTGGCGAGGCCAGTCCGGAGCAACTAGGATCATATTTGGTTTTTCCTGTCTGACTTTTAGTAAGACCTTGGAGAGAAGAGGCAGAGGGGGAAAGGCATAGACTGATAGGTTTTTCCAACTGAAGGATAGGGCATCCACTTTCCATGCTTTTTTGTGATGAGTTCTTGTGCAGAATTTGCCCAAATGAAAAATTTGGGGAGAGGCAAATAGATCTATGCCTGGGCTCCCCCATTTCTGTGTTAACATGTTGAAGATTTGTGGATCCAGTCTCCATTCGTACGGGTCCATAAGATTTCTGCTTAGGTCGTCTGCCAGAGTATTTTGTTTTCCTGACAGGAATTGAGCTTGAAGATGTATTTGGTAAGTCAAAGCTGTGTCCCACAATGCCATGGCTAGTCTGCAAAGGGGGTAGGAATGTGTACCCCCCCTGCTTGTTTATGTACCACATAACCGTGGTGTTGTCTGTCTTTATCAGTAGTTGTCCTGGATGAAGTAAGTCCTTGAAGGCTGTCAGAGCATTCTGAACAGCTAGCATATCTTTCTGGTTGATATGCAGCTGCAATTGTTCTGGGCTCCATTTGCCCTTAATGCATCTCCCCGCCAGGTGGGCCCCCCAAGCATAGTCTGATGCGTCTGTAGTTAGGGTTTGGGTGGCAGAGGGTAGAGTGAATGACAGTCCCTTGTTTTGGTGACATGTCTCTGCCCACCAAAGAAGCTCCTGTTGTAGGCAGGGAATGAGAGGAATCATTGTTTCCAGACTGTGACAATGTTGGCTCCACAAACTTTTTAGGTACCACTGAAGTTTCCTCATATGTAGTCTCGAATGGAATTAGTAGAATGCAGGATGCCATGAACCCCAAAGCCTGCAGAATTTGTCTTGCAGACAACTGGGTTTTTGTTGCCGTTTGTTTGAAATATATTGTCAGTTGCCTTTGTTTGTCTGGTGTAAGGTAAGCCATCTGCACAGTTGTAATCAAGCTTGCACCCAGGAATGTAATTATTTGAGAAGGTACCAGTTGGGATTTCTTTTTGTTTATTGTATACCCTAGGCATGTTAGAAGGCTTATTACAAATGCCAGATGTTGAAGAAGAGTGTCTTTGTCCTCTGCTTGAATGAGGCAGTCGGCCAGATAAGGATAAATTTGTATGCTTCTTTGTCTGCAGAATGCAATTACTGGTGCCAGGCACTTTGTAAAGGCCCTGGGTGCAGTAGATAAGCCAAAGGGCAGTGCAGAGAATTGGTAATGCAAAAAAATCTGCCTTGAAGTGGAGGTATCTTCTGCATGATTCCCTTATTGGGATATGCAGGTGTGCCTCTTTTAAGTCGAGTCAATAACCAAGCGTTCCTGCCCAGCATAGGCAGTAGCTGTTGTAAAGTCAGCATTTTGAATTTTGGAATGTCCAGGAACGTGTTCAAAATCGATAAGTCCAGTATTGGACACCAAGAATGGTCTTTTCTGGGTACCAGGAAAAGTCTTGAATAAAAACCTTGTCCTTTTTCCTTTTCTGGAACTGGTTGAATAGCCCCCATATCCATGAGGGACATAACTTGTTTCTGAGCCTTTGTCCACAGATTTTGTGGCAGATCTGGCCATCCGTTTGGAATTGGCAAACTACGGAAATAAAATCTGTACCCCTGGGATACTATGTTCAATATCCACTTGTCCTGGGTAATTAACTGCCAATTTTGAGCATGAAGTGCTAGTTTTTCCCCCAAGGGGGCTGCCAAAAGATAAGTGCTTGGTGATGGTACAGGAAAGTCATTCAGACTGCTTACTGTAGGGTTGTGCTTTGTTTCCTCCAGATTTGGAGGTGGAGGCACCCCATTGCTTTGACCTGTAAGAACCCTGTGATTGGTATCTAGAGCCTTTTGAGCGCCTGGATTTGCCTTGAGTGGCTCTGTTGCACACAGGAAAGGACCACTTTTTAGGAGGCCAGTGCCTACTAAACCTAGATGGCTGCACTTGCAAGAACTCTTTTACAGTTTGCACAGATTTAGCTTTCTCTTCCATTTTCTTTAAAACCTCTTCTGCCTTATTACCAAACAGAGAATCATGCTGCAAGGGGGCATCCAACAATTTAGCTTTAACATGATCAGGCAGATTTTGCTCCTTGAGCCAGGTATGCCTTCTAATCACAGATCCAGCAGCATCCAACAATTTAGCTTTAACATGATCAGGCAGATTTTGCTCCTTGAGCCAGGCATGCCTTCTAATCACAGATCCAGTAACTGTGGCCCTGCAAAAGGCCTCCAAGGAATCAAAACCACACTGCAAAGTATACTTTCCAACCTGTTCTGCTGAAAGCAATAATTCCTGTAACTCTATTTTCCACACAATTAGAAATCAACATCATTATCTGTTCCGTAAACCCATAACATGCTGTTGATATTTAAGCATATGAAACTTGCAGTTTAAGGCTCTGATTGCCAACGTAGCAGACGTATAAACCTTCTTTCCCCATCTATCCAGCGCCCTGGAATCTCTATCAGAGGGGGTAGGGTTTTTGGCTGTAGAGGCCTTTACACCCTTCGGACCCTGAGAAATAGTCTCTGGATCAACAGCAGAATTTTTGAACAGAAATTTGTGGGAGTCAGGAACCCTGCAATATCTGTCTGGCTTACTAGGAGTTGGAGGTAGGGAATCAGGAGCCATGCTTGATTCCGAAAACACATCATCAACAATGTCTAATACAGGAGGGTATAGCCAAAGGCCTATGCTGAGGAAGAAGGAAATCCCTAAGCCTCTTTTTTGATTCAGAGAAGTCCTGATTCTCCCAATGAAAATGTTCCCTTAAAATATGCAAAGTCTCTCCAAAAGAGTAATCCTCAGGAAGAGATGCAGATGGGATGGAATCCTCTGCAACAGAATCCTCATAGGGTGGAATAGAAAATTCCTGATCAGAAGAGGAATCAGAAGAAATGGAAACCTGATCTGAAGATTCATAATCAGTGCCTTGCCTAGGCCTCTTAGCAGGGAGGGGGGGGGGGGGGGGAGTTGGGAACCCCTGATCAAAGTAATTAAGTCCTCAGCCATTTTGATCATCTGTTTTATAGGCATAGGGGCCTGAGCACGGGGTTCATACGTCAGTTTTTTAGACACAGATGATGTTTTTGACCTTCTTTTTGAGGCTGGCGTTGGTTTAATATAAAAATGTTGAGGCCTGAAAACACCCTCAGAAGCCGGTGCCTGTTCAGTGGCTCCGGACTCATCCAAGGGAGAGACATCTGCTAGTTCAATACTCTGAGAATCTCGCGACATACCAGACACCAAATGGGTCTCGGTAGAGGCCTGCAACTCAAAGTATCAGGGGCTGCGAAAGTGTCTCATGGAGTACCGGCGAATGGCTTAGGAGAAGCTTCGTCATCAGTTTTGGACCTCGACAGTCTGTCTCGCTGTCTTTTTCTTTGCGTTTTTTGTGAACTCTGGTAGTCGGATTGCTAACCGACGACATTTCAGGATAATTAAATCTTGATCCAAAATATTTAGAAGCAAAACTATACAGACACTTAATAGTGCGTTGGTTAAATCTAGCACTAAACCGACAGCAAGGCACATTATGATCTGGGCCTAGGCAAGGAATGCAGTACAAATGAAAATCCTTATGAGGTATTTGCTTCCCACAAGTAATGCAATTATTAACTTTTACTGACATCCGTAAGGAGCAAAAAAAGTTTCCCCAGTTTGAAGACTTTGGTTCTGAAACTCGAATGTGAAAATTTCAGGAGTCGGCCGACCGGCACTTGTGAACTGCTTCTGCTTCGGGCACCGCGCGGCAAGAAAGACTGAATAAAATGGCGTTGGCTGCATGTTTTATACCCCTGACGTCATGGAAGAGGAGACAGCAACCGACGCAGGACCCAAGACTTTGTTATTCAGGCCGACTGAGGGCAACCTGACAGCAGATTACCCAAATGTAATGACTGCAACAGTGAAACACGAAGAACATGTTACATCCTGTGTCTTGGCCAACCTCCAATCAACCCAAGGCTGTCTCACTGCCCTGCACTGCAAGACCCTGCGTCGGTGGAACACTAAAGTGCTTTCACCTACACTAGTGTATGTTAGAGTTGTATTTAATCTGTCCACCAAAATGAAGACTGTTTCCCTTTTCACTGTACGTGGGCACACTACTGGTCCCCCCCCCCCTTTCTCTCTTCCTACAGTACTCCTAGGTCAATTACTTAAAACTACTTTCTTTTGGAAAAAGTTTACAAGATTAGTAGTATAACATTTGCAGTTATTAGGTAAATACTACACCACACTGACCTGCAATTAACTTAGCTTGGTTTTCCTGTTTTCTTTTTAGCAGCTGGCTTAGTCCAGTTTTTCTGACTCTCAACCTTGCATTACTTTGTGTCTTATCCCTTCCCCCACCTTGAATCTGTGCACCTCACTCATGCTTAATTACAGAGGTATCAAAAAGCCTGATGTAGAAAGGCACCATCTTTTGACTTAGCTTTTCTGCCTTGCTTCATAGGAATAGCCTATTACTCCAACTCTCTCCAGTCTCTCACTATATGCTAATTATAAACACCCCAACTCTATTTTAAACAAGCATTACTCATATACCCCTACAATGCCTCTACATACTTTCAATAAATCTTCAAACTCAAAGCCTATTAATTGCCTAATACCCCCACTTATAATTATCTATCTTCTCACAGTCTATGAATACCAACTCCCTGCCTGGCACCCACTACCCTAGAACCCAAACCAGTACTACTAATCAGCGACATAATTCTAACCAACCACTACCCTACCTCTCATCAAACTCTTCTAATGCAAAAACTCAACATCCCATTTGTGCTTCACATATTAATCCTAGAACTAAATACTACCACAAACTCTTATTAAAACTCCAGAAACCTGATATTAGATTACTACCTAACCTCATTGTGGACGGTGACATCCACCCTATCGCAGGTCCAACCCCACCTATTACTATCAGCCCCACAAATAACACCCATACTAGCCTACAAAACTCAAATTATGTCCCCAACTCACTCCTAATGTGTCACCTAAACATTAGAAGTATAAACAAGAAAATTCACTACTTACATGCCCTCCTAGATGTCCACTCCCCTAATATACTATGCCTTACCGAGACCTGGCTCAAGCCTACTACCATTGATAATGGGATTATACCCCCAGGGTACAATATATTAAGACTTGATCGCATCTCTAAGAAAGGGGGGGGGGGGTGGCCATCTTGTATAAATCCACTCTGGAAGTATCCAAAACTAGTACCCCAAATGCCTTGCTTACTAACAATGCAGAAATACTCATCACAAAGGTCCAATTCAACAAACACAAATCTATAAACATTGTACGTATCTATATTCCCCCTGGTGACAACACAAATACATTGGTGGGTATCCTCCAATGGCTCTCCATTAACTGCCCCCTGGAAACTATTATTCTCTGGGATGTTAATATCGACTGGAATACTTGCTCTTTAGACTTCCCCTCCACCCATATAAATTTGCATGGCTTCTCCCAGATGATATCTTCCCCAACCAGAATCAATAAGCCTAACAAAAAAGAAAGTATCCTAGACTGGATATTAATAAACAACCTACCCCAGATAAATAAAACAGGCACTCTACCTGAGGACTTTAGTGATCACTTCCTGACCTATATAATCAGGAAAAGAAATAACATCCCTCAACAACCTTCTTTTAAAACCATTAGAAGTTGTAAGAATTTTATTCAGACTAAATTTCAGAATGAACTTAACACATGACTGGTCCAACGTATGGCTACTTCCACTAGATGAAGCGGTCTCATACTTTAACTCTACATTTCTTGCTATCCTGGATAACCATGCAACCCCACGCAGTATCAAAACCAATAACAAAGTGGCACCATGGCTGTCCAATGATACAAGACAAAAAATTATTAGCAGAAACAAAGCGTGGACCTCCTGCAGAACCACTAAGTCCCCAAAAGACAGCCTTATATATAAACAGCTGAGAAATGATGCAAAGAAGTCTATTACGCTAAACAAAAAGAATTACTACTGTAATCTGCAACAAAAGCACCAAAATCAACCACAAAAATTCTGGTCAGGCATAAACAAACATCTCCACCCAGGACAATCAACTACCCCTACCCCCTTAAATACCCTCCACCAACCTCCTAAAATTGTTGCTAACACCTTTAACACTTTCTTTACAGAAACTGTGCAATCCATAGCCAGTAAGCTATCTCCCTATACCCCAAGTAGCACCAACCCCACACCTGATAATAAAAAGAAGTTATGTACTCACCATAACGTTCCATCTGAGTAGGTACTTCATTTGTCTGCAACCTGTGGGTATCGAATCCGAGCCGGCAGCTTTCCAAGCTCCAAGATCCGAGCTCCTAGCTCCTCCCCCTACCCATAATCCCCTGCTACCAACCATATTACCTCAGATCGTTTTTTTTGCCTCACCAACCTAGTAACACCAAAATCAACTCTAAAGGTGATCAGAAAATCCCGAAAGGTTCGGGGGATAGCGGGGGGGGGGGTCGGTTGCAGACAAATGAAGTACCTACTCAGATGGAACGTTATGGTGAGTACATAACTTCTTTATCTGAAGTAGTTACTTCATTTGCTCTGCAACCTGTGGGACAGAGTCCCCAGCTACCTTACAAGAACCTGGGTGGTCCTTATGGAAGGATATTCCGAAGCACCGCGGAGCCAAAAGAAGCCCTACTCCTCGAAATCACATCTAGTTTATAATGAGAAATGAATGTATGAGAAGAGGACCAAGTAGCTGCTGAACATATGTCATCCACTGGAACCCTAGACCAAAAAGCTGTTGAGGTGGCTACAGATCTTGTAGAATGAGCACGGATACCAACCGGGGCTGGCTTGCCAGACGATATGTACCCCTGAATTATACACTGACAGATCCAATTTGCTACAGTCACTTTGGAAATGGCTTTGCCCATGGCTGATTTTGCATAAGAGACAAACAACTGATCCGACTTGCGAAACTCTCTAGTCCTATGCAAGTAGAAACGCAGCTGTCTGTGCACATCCAATTTGTGCAATGTGTATTCTCCCTTGTTCTGAAATTTTGGAAAAAAAACACTGGTAGATTTATCGATTGATTTATATTTGCTTCTGAAGCAACCTTAGGCAAGAAAGACGGGTTAGTCCTGAGGGACACTCTATCTTTGTGAAGATAAGGTAAGGAGGTTTCATACACAAAGCTTGCAGTTCTGAAACCCTTTTGGCCAAAGTAATAGCCACTAAGAAAGCCGTTTTCCATGACAAGAACTTCAACGGAACCGAGGCCGCAGGTTCGAAAAGGTGGACTCCTCAAGGCTTGCAAGACTAGAGTGAGATCCCATGGGGGAACCACAGACTTTACAGGTGGATTTAAAAGAAAGATGCCTTGCAAGAAGGTTTTGCACAACTTTGCAGATGCTAAGGAACCTATGCAGTCACCCACATGAAAATGGGAGATGGCCGCCAATTGCACCTTAACCGTAGAAGCACTTGCTCCCTGCCGAAAAATCAACGAGAGGAAGTCCAGAATGGTCGGAATAGGAACAGTAAATGGGTCCAAGTCCTTGTCTTTGGCCCAAATAAAAAAACGTTTCCATTTACTGTTGTAAAGTTTTCTGGTAGTCGGCTTATGAGCTGCAACCAGAATGGCCTTAACGGGAGATGAGATACCGGGAGTCCTAGCCATTATTGGAACTGGATCAGCCAAGCTGCAAGCTTGAGGTTGACCAGGTTCGGGGTTGGGCAACCCGCGGGATGCGAGATCAGGTCTGGACTAGGATCCAGAATCCATGGAGGAGCCACACTGTGAGACCGCAGAAAGGGGAACCAGATCTGTCGAGGCCAGAATGGGGCTATGAGGATAACTCTGCTCCCCAACCGACAGGCTTTCTGAATGAATTTCATCATGAGCGGGAGGGGGGGGGTAAGCATAAAGGAGCCCGGGGGGGTAAGCATAAAGGAGCCCGGGAGGCCAAGCATGGACTAGAGCGTCTCTGGGGGGAATTATCGCGAAGTACTCGCTGCATTTTGTGTTTAAAGGAGAAGCAAAAAGATCGCAGCGAGGCCGACCCCATTTGTGGAAGATCTGCTTCGCAACAGATGGATTCAGAGACCACTCGTACGGAGTGAGAAGCACCCGACTTAGCTTGTCCGCTAATATGTTGGACCGTCCCGGGATGTGCGTTGCTACCAGAAAGCGGTTGGTGGAGATCGCCCATTCCCAAACTCTCATGGCCTCTCGACACAGGGGATAAGATCTGGTTCCTCCCTGTTTGTTTATATACCAGACTACTGACATGTTGTCTGTCTGGATCACAATATTCCCCAGGGGAAGAAGGTAGTGGAGAGCTTGCAACGCCAAAAGCACCACCCTCATCTCTAGGACATTGATATGCAATGCGGTCTCTAGGGAAGTCCACGTGCCTTGGATGGATCTGCCTGAACAATGCCCCCCCACCCGAGGCGAGAAGTGTCCGTGGTCAACGTGGCTTCGACCGGGGGAATCACAAAAGGCCTCCCTTCTCTGAGTTCCCGCGCATGTAACCACCAAAGAAGGGAGTCCCTGCAAACTCTGCTCAGTGGTATAGGCGTGTTCAATGGGTGGAACGAGAGGGACCATTGGACTTGAAGGGTCCATTGTAATATTCGCATTCGCAGACGGGCATGGAGGGAGAGACCGATCTCTGCTGACATAGACCCCAGTGCCCTCAGGACTAACTCCGCTGGAGGAGTAGGACTCCGAAGTAGGGCTAACACTTGATACGACAAGCTGTTCAGTCTGACTGACGTTATAGAGTAGTTCGGGAGATTCGAGTATCCAACCTGGCCCCTATGAATTCCAGGGCTTGAGTGGGGCACAGGCAGGACTTCTGCCGGTTCACTGAAATGCCTAGGTTGTGGGCTAGAGTCAGTGCGTAATCTCTCACCACAGACAGCTGATGCCTGTTGGTCGCGGTAAGGAGCCAGTCTAGGTACGGGAAGACCTGAATGCCCTGAAGTCTCGGGTGGGCTGCAACCACTGCCATGACCTTGGTGAACACTCTGGGGGCTGAGGTGAGGCCGAATGGAAGAACCCTGAATTGATAATGACTGGCTCCGAGCCGGAAGTGGAGAAACCTCCTGGATCTTCTGTCCATCAAGATGTGGTAGTACGCATCCTTGAGGTCTATGGAGCACATCCAGTCGTTCTCCCGCAGAAGGGGGAGAATAGATTGAAGAGTGACCATCTGGAACTTTTCCTAGGGTATGAACAGGTTCAGAGCGGAAAGGTCTAAGATGGGTCTGAGGTCCCCGGTTTTCTTTGGCACCAAAAAGAACCTTGAGTAATAACCCAATCCGGACTGATCTGGGGGGATGGGCTGGATGGCTCTTTTTCTTAGCAGCTTCAAAATCTCTGAAGCCGCTGCCTCCCTCTGATCGGGTGGGACATCGGGTAGGCGTCTGGTTTTGGGGGGGAAGATTTAGGAATGGAATGGAATAACCTCTGGATATGATACGGAGCACCCATGGATCCGTTGTAAGGGACTCCCAGTTTGACAGGTGCTCCGTCAACCGCCCCCCGACTGCCTCCAGAGAGGGACAGTCGGGCAAGCCCTCAGGGCTGTTGCGCGGGTCTGTCCGAGAAAGGTTCTCTAGACCCGAAATTACGCGGCCCCCCTCTGCCTCTGGGCCGGCGTCCACCTTGTCCTCCTCTGCCTCTAGAGGACGAGTGGTCCGCAGCTGGATGGGATTGCTGAGACTTGCGGAACCACAGCTTCTTTTGTCCCCTCTGATTCCTGGAGAAGGATCTTTGGGGACTAGAGAAGCTGACTCCGACGGCAGACAGCGTCTTCCCATCCTTTTCGCTTTGGACCAGCGTATCGCGAACGGTCTTGCCGAAAAGAGCAGAACCGTCAAAGGGGGTGTTCACGAAGGATGCCTTGAAGGGATCCACGAAGTCGCAAAGACGGAGCCAGGCGTGACGTCGTAAGACGACCCCTGCTCCGCTGGCTCTAGCGACTCCCTCCGAAGCATAGAAGAGGAGCCGCATAGACGTATTAGAGATGGATTTCAGAGTGGCCATTCGCGTCGTAAACACATTCTTGTCTCCGACCGACATGGACTCCGGGGGGGCTGCAGCGTATTCCTTGATCAAGTCTCGCTGTAGCCTGATGGTATGTGCCATATAGTTCAGCGCCCTTATGGAAAAGGTCGCTGAAGCAAACATCCGCTTCCCAATCCGATCCAACGCTCGAGATTCTTTATCTGGCGAGTGGACCAAAGAATTCTCCTGAGCGAGTTCTTTCTTGGTGGCCGTCGCCACCAACATGATATCAACAGGGGTTTCTTTGTCCCATGACTGTCCATCTATGGGGGGACTTAGGACTTTGTCGGGACGCCTAGGTACTGGCTCCACAGTGTCGGGCTCCTTCCACGCCCTGGTGGTAATTAAGTCCACCAGGGGGTCGGCCGGAGGGGACACCCAGGAGGTAGATGGGCCTGCCTCAAACGCCTCCAGAAACACGGATTCAACAAGGGAAGGTTTCTGGGCAGACCACCCCCCTGTAATACGCAACATTTCCATGATGTCTCCAAAGGAGACATCTTCAGGGGGTGACCTTGGGGAACCCTCCCTATCATCTAAGTCCGTGTCGGTGGTAACGGACTCGGGGGAGTCCAGGTGCCTCCTTTTACACCGACGTTTCCGAGGAACCTCCTCGGTGGGGCTATCCAAAGAGGGCTCGTCCACGGGTTGTTGTTCCTCCACGGGAACTAACTGGAGGGCTTGGGCAGGCTGTCCCGATGGTCGGATGATGGAAGACAGACCCTCATACAGTGGGGGTACGGGTGGATCCGAAGCCCGAACTGGGGACCTGGAGGACCTCGACAGTACCCTCTCCACTACCTGAAAAGCCGAAGGAGAATCGCCCTCGCCAGCCTCTGAGAGCAATCTCCTCGGCTCCGAGGAAGGGATCGGGGTCGGAGCCGATGCAGTCGGCGCCGAGAGAGAGGTGCGCTCCGAAGCCAACAGCTCCGAAGACACAACTCCTCCCTCGGATCCGACGCTCAGCCCTCGGCCCCGAGAGCTCGGATCAGACAAGCTCGAGGGCATAGACTGCGAAGAGACCAGCACTATCGGCGCCGACAAATCCCTGGGTCCGAAGGGGCCCGGATCCGATGACTCCGAGATCCGAAAACAAGTCGGAGAAGGAGTGATCGGGGCAAACATGGGGGCCGCACTCCCCCCCAGAGGGGGGGGGCCCATCTGCATTTGGGTCTGCAAGAACCGACGCATCATCCGATCCATATCCTCTTCGGAGATGCTTCTCTTGACCTGGAAGAGGTAGTCGAGGCGGGCCGGGAGGGCCGCCTCGACGACCTCTAGGGAGACCGATCCTCCTCCTCCGGCGAGAAACTAGGTGAACGGAGCCGAGAGGAGGAGGATCCGGAGACCCTCGAAGGAGACTTAGCTGCTTTAGCTGGCGGAGCCGAGGGTTGAGATTCAGCCCTTTTATGGGATCTATGTCCCTCCTTATCCTTGTGCCTCTTCTCTCTAGCAGAAGAGGCACTACTTTCCTCAGAGCTCAAACCCGAAGAGGGAGGTTGAGTCCCGGGTTGAGCTAAGGGAACAAAAGGCGCCGGGGCCACCGAGGCAGCCGGAGCCCGAACAGGAGAGGAAGAAGAAGCTGACTCCTGGGGGAGCTTTCCCGCCAGGATCAGCTTGTTCTTCCTATCCCGAAGTGCCCGGGGGTTAAAGGCCGCACAGATCTGGCAGGCCTCTGATAGATGGGCTGCCCCCAGGCACAAAACGCACTGAGTGTGGCCATCAGCTGGGGAAAGCTTGTGGCCACACTCAGTACATTTAGAAAAAACGGCCTTAGGCCCTTCCGACATCTTAGCACTCACACACACACCCAAATGCTAAGGGGGGAGGGGGAGTGACTAAAGAAAAGCTAATTAACTGCACCAAAAAATATTAAACTAGCACAAAAAGAAACGAAAAAGGGGCTAATACCACACACAAGATTATAATTCTCGAAGAAATGTTATAAATCACCAACGATCTCACCCAGCCAGGAGCTCTTCAAAAGGAAAGCTTCTTCAGCCGCGGCAAAAAACGATCTGGGGTAATATGGTTGGTAGCAGGGGGTTATGGGTAGGGGGGAGGAGCTAGCAGCTCGGATCTTGGAGCTTGGAAAGCTGCCGGCTCGGATCCGATACCCACAGGTTGCAGAGCAAATGAAGTAACTACTTCAGATGATCCCCTTTAAGCTTGATCCAGTACCAACATCTTTTAAGTCCCTACTTAAAAAACTGAAACCCACCACCCTTTCAGCAGACCTACTACTTGCAGAATATCTTCAAAAATGCACTAATGAAATAGCATACCCCATATCAATTTTAATCAACAGAACTATCCACAAAGCCTACATCCCCCACATCTGGAAAATCACCCACATTGTTCCTCTTCTTAAGGGGGAGATTCCACTGAACTTTCACATTATAGGCCTAAAGCCATTCTGTCTTCCTTGGCTAAAATAATTGAAATATGTATCCACAAGCAATTTCTTGCCTATCTGAATCAAAACACTCTCCTAGCCCCCTGCCAGCATGGATTTAGACCTTGCCATAGTACAACCTCAGCCCTTCTCTCCTTCTCCCATACAATAAATCAAAACCGTAATGACAACAAGCTCTCCTCAGCCCTCTTCCTTGACCTATCCAAGGCATTTGATATGGTACATCACCAGCTACTCAAACACATTAAAATCACTCTCCATAGATAACCTAGCAATTACCTGGTTTCATTCTTACCTAAGTGACAGACAACAAGCTGTACTATGGAAGAATAACCTATTGTCCCTTTTACCAGTCACCCTTGGAGTCCCACAGGGATCTATATTAGGTCCCCTCCTATTCTCCATATTCATTAATGACCTGTACAAAGTCATCCCTGATGCAACTTGTATTCAGTATGCAGATGACTCGACCCTAATCTGCTCTGCCACCTCCCCCACAGATTTACAATCCTTGTCCGAAATCACTTTTAACAAAGTAGAGAACTGGCTCACTGGTCTCCAGCTACTATTAAACCCAAAGAAAACCAAACTATTACTCTTACTCCCACACTTGCAAGGTCTCCTCACCACCTCTCACCATAATATCTAACAATGGTACCATATTTTCCCCAGAACCTAGTACTAAACTACTGGGAGTGATCATCGACAACAACCAAATTTGATGCTCACATAGACAAAACTATTAAAACAGCTAATAAAAAAATTAGGCTCTTTATACAGGATTAAACCATTCCTAACCCCATCTGCTAGAACTGTTATTGCCCATACCCATCTATCGACCCTTCTTTATGCCTCACCCATCTTCGTAAACCTAAGCAAATCAAACCTCAATAAATTAACTAGGTGTTACAATAACACTGCCAGATTTGCCACAGGATCAGCTTATAGAACCCATCACTGCCTTAACCTTCAATCGTTAGACTGGCTTGAACTACCCTATCGATTGCAATATAACCAACTAATAGTGCTCACAAAATCCTCTACCAACCAGACAGTACACTCATACTGAAAAATATTATTACCCCGTACAGTAACCTAAAATCCCTTCGCTCTTCCAAAAAATTGCTAGTGCAAACTGTTAAAACCAACAATTCAGCTGGTGAATCACTATCCTCTAACTCTGCTGGTAAAAACTGGAACCTACTCCCTGCTGAACTCACCACTGACCCCTCCATATCCCAATTCAAAAAATCCCTTAGGAAATACATAAAAATGCAGTGGCTTTGTCCCTGTACAAACCCTGACTAACCTCCACTCAAACATAATTCATAAATGAGAACCTCATTACAGGAATAAAACTCTTGACACTCTGTTTAAAATTCTGTGCATCACCCACCTACTGGAAAGATTTAAAATTAACACTACACCATGTATGATAACCACCTTTAATATATGTGTTTCCTTTTTCAGATGAAATATTTAACTATTTCTTTCTCAGCTACTTGCTTCCAACCTTTGCTGTATGTGAGAAAAACATGTACCTGTGTGTACATATCGTTAAACAAATCTCAGTTTTGTGATAACTCACTGTAATAATTTCAATGTATTTACACTTGTTTTTGTACATTTGGAGTGTTTCTCTCCAGGTCTCCGCTGAAAATGGACCTTTTTCGAGTCGGACTTTCCCGGTTAACAAACGTAAAATAAAATTAAAAAAAAAATATATATATATATATATATACACACACATATAATGTACACATACACACAGTGGATATAAAAAGTATACACGCACCCCTGTTAAAATGCCAAGTTTTTGTGATATAAAAAAAATGAGACCACAATAAATAATTTCAAAACTTTTCCTACCTTTAATGTGACCTATAACCTGTACAACCCAATTGTAAAAACAAACAAATCTGTTAAGGGGAAAAAATATAAAAAATAAAAAACGTACAACAAGCTGGTTGCATAAGTGTGCACACCCTTAAACTAATACTTCGCTGAAGTGAGGAAGGGTGATGGAGAAACTCGGATAGACAGCAAATAATTCAGTAAATTACACACAAATCGTAATGAACACCCTACAAACGAGAGAGAGAGAGAGAGAGAGAGAGGAACGGGCCTGAAGGAAAGAAGCAGCAAACAAGATCCGAGCTATTACAGGGTTCTGGGCATTATGGGTAAAGGGAGGAGCTCGAGAGTCATATCGGAAAGTTTAAGTAAACGTGGCCAGGTCAGATCCGAAACCCATCAGTTGAGGAATGAATGAATTCACCACCTTTAGAGGAAACTTGACTTTGTAATGAAGGGCATCCTATCTTTGTGACTAGGAAGATGGAGGTTTCCTACATGAAAGGACTTAAACTCCAAGATACACTACATGGAGATGATGACCATGAATGGAAAGTTTTTCCACAGCTCTACTTTCAAAGCTGCCAAGGCAGAATGGCTCATACAGTGGATGAATCTACCATGACATTTAGATGTCACAGAAAGAGGATGTAAAGCAACATTTACAGGACTGCTTAAGCCAGTTGGTGCTAGGCCACAATTCCACCCTCCACAAGGTGATGTGCAGAAGTGGACAACTTTTGCAGCCAAACAGAAAAATAACGAATCACAAACAAGAGGTGTGCAAAATTTATATAAAAATCACCTGCAAGCTGATAAGATGGGGCAATACAGGGTATAGTTTACCCAAAATTAGGCTTTTTATTTAATACACAACCTGACAAACGGAGGGCTTCCTGGCAGCTTCAATCACTTAAGATCCCCACTGGCAAATCTTCAGCAATAATGAAGTCTGTAACAGGAAAGAGGCCCTACTGTGGAGTTGCATGTGAATGCAACTGTGGAAGGCATATTTGGATGTTGACATGGAGACTTTTCCTCTACTGCCATGGACCATTGAGACCATATACAACTACTGTTAACTAACTGGTATAAAAACTTGGCAATGATGTGTGGAGTCAGAGAATGAGTACAATAATTTATTGTACCATAGGAGAGAGAATACATCAGCTGTTACTTTCCATTTCCCTGATGAACTCAAAAAAGGAGGAGAGAACTGCATTCATCTAAACTGTAAAAAAACACAATCCTTGAGATGCCATCACATGGAAGACCAACTCTGAAGCTACAGATCCAGAAGAGGACTGGAGATGTCTCAGAGCAGTCACCAGATCACTCACTTTCATCAGGAAGTGAACCACTTACACAGTGAAGGATCATAGGTATATATTACGGAGTCAAAATGTCATAACATCAAACACCTCAACGTCGACAAGTATTCAGTGAAATTCGCTTCCACGATTTGCTGAATACTTGTCAGGAAAAGATGTAGTTAGCCAACTACACAATGTTGCCCTTTTCTCCACTGTAGTACGATCTCCCAGTTGGAATATTTAGTTAGGAGGAGTGTGGGGGGCACATCCCCCTCACATCAGGGGGGCAAGGGGGCAGCCCCCACATGGGTGTGTTTGGTTTAGCTAAAATTAGTTCCGTTGCATTACAGGGCAAGTATTTATTTGCCTGACAAGTGTTCAGCGAATCGCGAAAGTGAATTTCGCTGAATACTTGGCATTCAGTTCTTTGATGTTACAGCATTTCAACGCCATAATATAGACCCAAGGACCATACAGTCTTGTGTCTGTCAGCACATTTAGTTACCACTGAATGGATTATTTATCTGAACAGCTAAGGGGAGGCTTCAGAAGCAGCTGTTGTAATACTTTCAGGACTGGAACACTACCCTGTGCTCCAAATGGTTAATATGAAGCTGTATGGGAGCCTACAAGGGACTTCTCCACCTATAAAATAAACACCTGCATGCAAATAAAAGATGAGACTAACTAGAAGTGTCCTGGGGACTACCTACTGTTCCAAAGGTCAGCATCAAGTATCCCTGAAAAAGACAGGTCCATGACCAAGTGGTGGGTCTGGAGCCATTGACATCTCTCACATCATCACAGTACCCATATCTTCAGGTGTGGGGCAAGCGCCACCATAATAACCATGGCCACCATCAAGCCCAAAAGTCATGTCAGAATCAGGGCTGGAACTCTGGCAGAGCCCTCACCAAGTACACCAAAGCCCTTTTCAATGGTAGTACTGAATGATGCTGCAGCACACCCATATTCAAACCAATGAAGGACTTCCACTGCTCTGGTATGAAAGATTTCTTCCAATTTATCACCATCCTCCAGAGTCTGCATCCACAGTAGCACCCAAAGGAGGGATGCTGCCAGGGAATCAGTCATCTAGGGAAGGGAACATCTGAAAATGCTTCAACTGCAATGGCCAACACCAAGGTGAAGGCTCAAACAGCAGGGAAACCTAAATGGCTACAGCTACTGGAAATGGTGCCTATTTAAGAAGAATGTGAGGAGATGAATTTGAATACCCAAAATTCTAAAGACGAAAGGCATTCAACACATTCTGAAACCTCTTCCAGGCATCCAACAGGAAATAAAGGAATGATTCTCATTGCAGACCAATAGAAACCAATCTGCTGGTTGAAATCACTAAAGTCCCAACTGTCATACACTTCAAGTTCTCCGAACAAAAAAGGACAGGTAGGAGTAATTCCTCCCAATCCTGGGGAAGTCTTTATGGTCCCTTTTGAGTAGTAGAGTCTTGGCCTGTCAAAGAACTTCAATGAAACTGACTGATCCACTAAAAGGGAACTTATATGAAGGAAGACTGCTGAGCTTAAGAAAATCTCCAAGACCACACTTTGTGGTTACCCCAGTTCTTTGTGATGGTTCTACTGGTTGGGTGAATGCCCAGGAACCTTTCCAACAGGGTGTCAAGAGAGATGGTAGGAGTCACCCCCCCCCCCCCAAAAAAAAATATTTACTACAAGTCCAAAGTTCTATCATCCCTATTAAAAATAAATAAATAAAAACACCTCTCCATTGGCCCTGATAATGCAACAGGGTTGCATAACCCCCTCAAAACTATAGCACACCACATTCTGCTGCTCTTTCAAAAGCTGAAAACACCGCTTTCATGGGCCCTGATAATGTACTGGGTTACCTAATTATCAGAACTAAAAATAGCCTTTTCTTATTTCAGCAACTCCACAAGTTACTTAGCAAACATTTAGAGAACTACCACTACAAACTCACTGTGTGTTAGTGTTCCTAAGCACAGATCCAAGCAATTCTAAAGTTAGTCACCAGTTTTGTACATGAGAGTGTGCACAACAGTAGAGCTCAATATATGTAATCTGCCTTTGATTTAAACCAATTTGCCTTTTTCAAAGGCAGATCCAGTCTCCTTAACCTTGTAAACTTTGAATAAGTCACTGAAGCATAGATGAAAACCACTCTATTCACACTGCCTACCCTGACCTTGTCATGTCACAGTTAACTTTCTTCACTCTAAACCAGTCTTTCAAACACACATGGTTGTACCAACAAAAATCGCACTAGGTGATTAGTAAAGCACAAGTTCCAAACAGAGAAGTCACCATAACACCTAGACATCCTCGGAAGTACACTTTATTGAATAAAAAACAAAAGACTTAGCACTGTTTAATTGAATGACGTAGCTAAACAACACGTGTCAATCCCCTTCTTAAAGGTATAGCATCAGGCTGCATATATTAACTATGATTAAAAATACTTAAATATATGCTCTCAAAAGATACAAAACAAAAAATGCTGCTTAGAAATAAAATCTGGACCTTATGGCGTACTACCAAAAACCATGTAGATCACATCAAGTTTAGACAGTTAAGAAATGACACAAAAAAATCAATACTGTTAGATAAAAGAAAGTACTACATACAACTCCAAAATACCCAGCAAAGAAACCCCCCAAAATTTTGGGCAGGTATAAATACTCTCTTACACCCAGGTCGTACTGTCACCCCCCCACCTGTAGGTGCAGACCAGGACAATCCAAAGGAAGTAGCAATAACCTTTAACACCTTCTTCACTGAAACCATTCAGTCTCTTTCCAACCAACTATCTCCCAATAGCTCACCTCTAACATCCCATATTACTACCTTACCTCCACCATTTCATCTCAAACCCATCTCTACATCCCTTATCCGTACCCTTCTGCAAAAACTCAAACCTACCACCATTGCTGCCGATCTCCTTCCTGCTGAATATCTACAGAAAGCAGCAGACGCTATAGCCTACCCAGTTTCCATTCTGATTAACAGAACAATCTCTGAAGGTGCAATTCCTATCACATGGAAGATTGCACATATTATCCCCCTTCATAAGGGTGGAAACTCTAGGGATCTATCCAATTACAGACCTATTGCCATACTCTCTCCTTTAGCCAAAATCATGGAGAAATGCATTCATATGCAACTGTTAAAACACCTTATAGACAACAACTTGCTAGCTAGCTGCCAACACGGTTTCAGGCCATTTCACAGTACTACTACCGCCCTTTTATCCTTCTCCAACTGTATAAATAAGACCCAATAACAACACTCTATCCTCAGGCCTCTTTATTGATCTCCCCAAAGCCTTGCACATGGTTAACCACAAACTTCTCATTAACACACTGAAAAACCTGTCCCTTGATACTCTTTCTATACAATGGTTTGAATCCTACTTAAGCAATAGGCAACAAGCAGTCATGTGGGAGAACAACCTATCTCCCCATCTCCCCATCTCACTAGGTGTCCCCAAGGTTCTATACTTGGACCACTTCTATTCTCTGTCTTTATCAATGACCTGTACACTGTTATTCCTCAGGCCTCCTTAATACAATATGCTGATGACTCCACATTAATCTGCACAGCCCCAAATCCAGCAGACCTACAATCCCTTACCCAAAAAGTGTTTAACACAGTTGAGGATTGGCTACAACATCAATGTCTTATCCTAAATCCTAAAAAAAACAAACTTCTACTTTTACTCCCACCCATAGACACACACCTCTAAACTTTACTGTCACTTCTAACAATGGAACTATTATATCCCTGACTCTAACACAAAACTCCTAGGGGTACTAATTGACAATAACCTTAACTTTGAGGCCCACATAAACAATACCATAAAATCAGTTAACAAAAACTAGGCTCACTATATAGAATCAAATCCTTTCTTACCCCACTAGCTAAATCTACTATTGCCCAGACCCACTTAATCTCTACCCTCCTCTATGCCTCCCCTATTTATACTAACCTCTCAAAACCAATATGAACAAACTAGTAGTCTCCTACAACAATATTGCAAGATTTGCAACTGGCTCTACATTTAGGACCCACCACTGTATTAATTATAAAAATCTTGGATGGCTAGAGTTACCCAACCTACTTCTACTTAATCAATTAATAATTGCCTATAAAATCCTGTATCAGCCTAGTAACACACCGATTCTTACCAACCTTATCACTCCCTACAGTAACCTTAATACCCTGCGCTCAGCTACTAAAATACTAGTACTAACACACAAAGCCAACAACAAGGCAGGGGACTCTCTATTCTCTAACACCGTTGGTAAATCCTGGAACTCTCTTCCCAGCGACCTAACCTCACTACCATCACTTACATAATTCAAAATCAGGCTTAAATCCTACCTTAAAACACATTGGCTATGCACCTGTCTTAACCCAGACTAACAACTCTTGTCTTCTCACTAAATCTCTAAATCTTAATGTCTGTATAATCTACCTGCATACTTGAATCCAGAAGCATAACTTGTCTTTTAACTAATCTGGACTATCTCTTATATCTTAATATCTCTCTTATGTCACTCTAGTATCTTATGTTAACACACCTCTTTCTAGCATGTTCCTGTACTGTACTTATTTACTTACCTGTTACCCAACTATTTATTTCAATATGTTCTTTTTTGCATAATATAGCTAAATTGTATATAGTACTTCTATTTGTTAAACTGTGAATTTATTTACTGTTTTTATTTGATTAACGTCATACTTTGTTTTGTACTCTCGAGGAGCTTTTCTCCCCGGGCCTCTGCTGAAAATGGATATGTATCCAGCTGGACTAGCCCGGTCAACAAATGTAAAATAATAAAATAAATAAATAATAAAACCAATAAAAAACTTGTTAAAATATATCACCTATGTAGTATATCAAACTTCCATCGACCTTAAATTCAGTAAGCTAGTAATAGAGCAACTGCCATTTATACCTGGGATACTGTGGTATTAAGTCTTATCTGCCACACAGTCTCCCTGAATTCCAGTAACATGGATGTCTGGGTGTTGTGGTGACTTCTCTGTTTGAAGCTCGAATACATGGTTGTACACTGCTTCTGCAACTCAAATGCAGGACATAATATGCGTGCATCACTTATCAACATTTAAAGCAGATCACATTTCACTGAAATCATTTTAATTTGAAACTACACTTCTGCTAACAGGCATGAAAGCATATTGCTTTAGCAGCCAAGTAACCCAATAAAGTGCCACAAGGTGAGGTAATATTATATCTTTGCAGTGCAACAAGTGCTCGTCTCCCCTCTGATGTGCTACAGTAGTATATTGCTGTCTGTTATTTCATGAACAATGTACCATACCAAACTAAACCAAACTCTGATATGGTCAGTTACCTACAACCACTGTATAAACAAGTGCCTGTCTACACTCTGATCTGTTACAGCAGTATAATGCTGCCTCTTATTTCATGCACAATGTACCACACCAAATTAAAGCCAATTCTGATACCATCAATCTACAACCACTATATAAATGCCTGTGCACCCTCTGATTTGCTACAGTAGTACAAAGCTGTCTGTTGTTTCATGCACAATGTACCACACAAAATTCTGATATTGTCAGTTACCTACAACCACTATATAAACAAGTGCCTGTCTTTAATGCAACATACTGTCATTCTTATATAAACATATTGTAAGATAGTTGCCTTAACTCCACTTTATGGAGTTGTAAATGTCTGAAACAATTTTAACATGCAATAAAAGTGCATGTTATGTAATGCTCTGATACATGTACTACTCTCTCTCTGCCATTCTGGCCAAGGTAGTGACTGAAAAGGGTCCATGGACCAGTTCACTTACCCAGTCCATGGCTCTGACACCAGTTATTTGTCTGTCAGGCCTTCCTGGAGAACGTTTGTGTAAGTGGGGATTCTATAACTGCCTCTAATTTGCAATCATCTGCAAATTTAGTCAACCACTGGCATTGGCCTTGACTTCAGATAAGTAAATGTCAAAAAGGAGTGGTCCAAGAACTGATCCCTAAAGGACTTTGCTTGGGACTGGCCTCTTTGTATTAGTAGACTCCCCAAATCTAACTTCCTGGGTCCTGTCTGGGAGTCAGCTGGCTATCCACCAGGTGGACATAAGGGTTTATATGCAACTTCTTCAGTTTGTCAACAATATCTGGAGTGGGGTAGTGAGTCAAAAGCTGTGTGAACCATTTTGCCCTCATCCACTGATTTAGTGACCTGCTCAAAGATGTCCACCACTTCAAGCAAGCATGAGTTCCCCTTGACAAGAGCAAACAGGGCTAGGTCCAGTGTCTTGGGGTTTCCCAAGTCATTATTGATCATTTCCCACAATAACTCTTTCCATGGCTTTGCATACGAGACTAGTAAGACTTATTTGTCTGTAGTTTTTAGAGTCTGTAGGTGGCCCATCTTTGTGCAGAGGAGATGACTGTTGCTGTTCTCCATTTGTGAAGCATGAAGTCTGGATGGAGGCTAGAGTTAAATAGCAGTTCCAGACAGCCTGATAAGTCATGTTTCATGGTACTTAGAAGGCATCCCGGGATACTGTCTGGGCCCACTAATGCAGTGTTCTTGGCCTTAGAAACAGCAGAGTTATATTTGACGGTATTTCCTGAAGGGAGGTTGAGGGGGAGAGAAGGGTAAAGTTAGAGCCGAATGCATCAGCCAGTAGATTTGTTAGATGATCTGGCTCAGTACAGGTGACTATATTAACAATGAGCTCCACACACAATTGTGTATGGTGTTTGACCTTGGCCTGGAAGGCCAAATTTACCTCAAATTTGGCTTTGTTAAACTATTTGTCCTCTGAGCTGTTTGTTTAGTTTGATGAGAGTGCTTTTATTTGCTGAATACAACTCCTAATTTTTGCCACAATTTTCCTCCTCCTGTTATACAGCCTACCAGTGGTGTAATTCCACCAGGGTAGCTTCTTTTTTGACTTAGTTCTGTACTTCTTCCTGGTGGGTACAGCTGCCTCTATGCAGCTATTAACATGCTTGTATAACGTTTCTGTGAACAGTTCCGCATAATCAGCAGTGTTCTCTGGGTTTATGGGGGACTGAAATAGTAGGAAGTTAGCCTTAGAGTAGTTCCTGAATATTCCAGGGTTAGCTGGGATTCCAAGTTTTATTTTCACTTCAAGAGAGACCATTTTGTGGTCTAACCTTACTAAAGAGGTTATTACATTAGGGAGTGTGAAGCATTTGCCCACATTAGTGAGAACCAGATTCAGTATGTTTGGACCCCTGGTCGGTACTGATTATCTGGTTCAAGGAGATTGTGTTTACAAAATCCAGGAATTTTTGTGCCTGCATGTCTGGTGTTGTACATAATTCTTGGGTAATAGTGGGGGCAATTAAAGACGCCCATGATTATGATACTGGACTGTACAGTGTGCGTTTCCAGTAAGTTTATACACATATTATGGGTATCCCGTGTCACAGAGGAGACCTACAGCTTACAAGGAAATGGTATGGGATTTTGCCTATAGTGACGTGAACATGGAGAAGCTCAAGTGCACTGTTCTGTTTGAGTAGCCTTTAGGTAAATTTATTTTTGATGTATAGTGAGACATCTCCATCTTTAATCGCTGTCCATGCAGTAGCTGGTCTAAATGTGGGGAAGGCATCATAGCCTTGCACTGCCAGTGTGCCCTCCATGACTTCATATCATGTCTCAGTGACCACACAGATGTTAGCATTCTCTAGGGTGAGGAGAGGTTGTAGAAGTGGAGTTTCTTGTTTACACTCTTAGCATTGAGCATTAACACCTTTAAATTTTCTTGGTTTTGATTTGCTATGTCAGAAATACTTTCAGCTTAGTATTGGTTAAAAAAGGCACTATGAGGGTGGACAATGTTTTAGCTAATATTCGAAAGCTTGTTAGGGAGAGGTGGAGACCATCCCTCACAAAGCACATGGCCTGTTGACCAACTCTTTCCATACTTAAAAACACTGTACCCTCCCCCCTTAAAATGACATTAGAAACCAAGCCAATTATTAAAATCAGTCATCTTCTGTTCGTACTGTGGCATCATCCTTGCAGAAGGTGAAATGCTGCTCAATGCTAGGCTCTTACTAGCCTAGGAGACACATTGCAGAAGCTCCATGATTTCTCTATTTATATAGTCCAAGGAGGTTTGTCTCAAGTCATTTACACCCAACATGGACTATGACGGAGTCAGAGAGTCATATTGGTACTTGGGGTCCAAGATGAGTGCATGTGTAATGTGGCAGATCCAGGTCCTTGATAATCAACTGGCTGTGACTTTCTCCTTATTCAGCCTGGTGATAGGGACATCAGTGTCTCTCACAACGGAGTCTACAATTACCATAATGTCGGACTGCATGGTGGCTTGCATTATGGGATTACAAGCAGGGGTGTTGTTTTGAAAGACTGCACTTGGGGGCTGCTGAGGGTATTTGTTATGTGCACTTTGTCTAGGAGGTCTTTGTGGTTTAAAAAGGCTACATTTAAGCTCCTCAGCATACAAGTCAATGTATCTGCTTTGACCTGTGCCTGATGGGTGCAGCGTGTGTACTACTGACAGCAGGAGTGCTTCTATATGAGAGCTTTCTCTCCAGTGACACTGTGTAAATACCTCTCTCACATACAAGATCAATTTGTTTAAGCAAGTAGTTGTCAGTAAACATGAGCCAATTTCTACACTGCCTCAGGATGCCCATACGTACCAAGTTGGTAATGGAGATACTGGGAAAGTTCAAAACCATGGCAACAGGCCCTTTTTTTTACTGATTAAACGGCTGCAGTGAGAATATAAAGTAATGTTGGAAGTATCTAGTTTGCAACTCTAGGGGTAGTGCTACTCACTGCAAACTAGTTGCTCTATGTGCAACTAGATAATCGTGAAATGTCAAGGTGCTTTTATAGGAAAAATGTTAAGGTGTGTGCCTATACAGGGCACTATCAAATACTTGAGGGGAAACTAAGAAGACGACCCTGACGATGTATGGATAAAGTATTTAGGGAGATATTCTGAAGTTAAGCTAGACAGCAGCTAATCAAGCAGTACTTACTGAAAAGAAATGATTAGCTTTGTCAAGAATGATGAAAAACGGGGACCTGCCAAATTGGCTACTGCCTGGCTACTACTAGTGCTGATCTCACAATAGCTTCACTCTGCTGGGATACAGTGCACTTTTACCTCTTCTCTCAACAGAAGAATAACAGCAGCACCAATCCTAAGATGAGAAGTGGCTCACAAGTTCATTGGTGATCAACACTCTTGTCCCAGAGGATGCAGGGGGTCTTGTAGGCTTGTTGTAGCCTTTTCCTGGTGGATGCCTTGAACAGCAACCAGACCAATCAGGAAGGTCCAACACATACATTCCTTAACTACTGCTCAACTTTCTCACTATCTTTCTGCATCACTAACCCTTCTGCTATTATTTTCCTAACTGAAACCAACATTTTATTTTTCATGTACTATAACAACCAATGTCATACATTGTACTACCAGCATACTTCTTTTGTACACTTTACCTACTCATAGGTTATGCATATGTTGTTAAAATGACTAAAATGGTCTACAATAACACAACTCCACAAAACTGTCCAGATGTGTAGTACATCTTGTAACCTAGCTTACGTTCTATCAGCTTATGTCTGTATAGTACTCATTTCACTTGTATTGTTTTTTGGACATAATGTATTTGTAATGCACTGTATGTGGAGCTTTTCTCCCCGAGCCTCCGCTGAAAATGGGTTCTGTGTACTCAGTCGGACCACCCCAGTAATCAAATGTTAAATAAATTGTTTGCAATTGGTCTGCTCACTGCTGAGTATAAGGGACTGATTCTCTTTACACCTTGATATTTCGTTGACCATTAGCAGTGCTAAATAAAAGGATTTTCAAACAACCACAGTCAAATGATGATCAAAAGACAGGGAGCTCATCAACCCAATTTCCAAAGTCCCCGACTATATTTTTGTTTTCTAGTAGTGTACTGTCTATAAAACATGATGAGTGGAGAGTTATCTACCAAAAATATTATAATTTTTAGCATTCAGTTTGAGCCCATTTTTAGTATCAAGAGTTTACTTGTGATAGTTCATTCTGAAGGGTTTGGGTATCGCAGGGTGACTTAAAAACAAACCCCAGTTTGCAGTCATCTACAGATTTTGTTAGTCAGAGGTCTTGGCTCTCTACTTGGAGATCCAAGAAGTAAACACTGGGGCAGGTCCCAAAACTAAGCTCAGAGGGGCACTAATGGTCACTTTCATACTTTCTTATGAGGTACCTACAACGCACACCATGCAAGTTTGCCTTTCAGTGAGCTTACTGTCTATCTTACCACATACAGGCCCTGAATTTAAGAAGCCCAAGACACTAGTGCCCATTATAAAAAGGTGCTATCAGAACATACTATTAGGGGCTCTGTAGGCCACTGGTAAAACATAGCAATGTGTGCAAGTATACACTAATAACTGTCTCTATTCAACATGGTTTCTAGCTCCAAGAAAAGAAGAAATCTGGAGATTCATTTTAGATGTTTCAAGACTGAACAAGTTTGCCAGTTCCAGCTCAAGATGCTGTCATTATAAAAGCCTTTGTCACTGATTCTTTCATGAGCAGCCCCTACAGTGATATTACACACAAAGTATGCCTGTCTGTACTTCCCTGTAGCTAAGGGGATCAAACATTTCCTAAGAGTCAAAGCAGATGACACTCATTACAAATTCACACCACTGCCTTTTGGCTTGCCAATTGTTAGCAAGGTGTTTAAAATGTACTCGACTTCAGCAGTCACCTCTTGTGGGACAAAGGTCATTCAGTTATCCCTGTCTGGGTAACTGCTTCCTTCATGCTTCATCCTAGCAGGAAATAAGAGTTCTGGAGATCATAATGCACTGACTTTTGTACATCATAAAATAAACACAAAGCAGTTTTCTTGTTGTCCTGGTCAACTAAACAACACTTTTTGCAGCCAGTCAATTATGCCAAAGTTGTAAGAACAAGAACAGCAAGCTGTCTTGTAGCTTGAAATGTATTCCTGGCTGTCAAAGTCATTTCTATTTTTAAGTCTTCTAAAATACTCCTTACTTAGCTTTATCATCGTTTGTTTGTCCTGTTTTGTTCAAACTGGTATTGCTCTACAGAAGCTGCCTAGAGAGGAGCGACAGACAAATTGACAGCTCACTGTTTCTTGTGGCAAAACTATGCAGTGATTGAAGATGCTCCTCCTTTTAGGCGTGTGTCAGACCAACATCCTGGTCTAAGGGAGAAGTCCAATTCACTAAGGAACAAATGGAAGGCAGACTTGAACAGCAGAAATATGCCTTCATCAATATCCAATGGGGTAATTATATAAACTATCAGTGTCTAGAAATTCTCATCCTGTCAGGTCAAACACGCCCTTCCTTAAGGCTGAACTTACATTAACTACACACACTCTTATCTTACCCCTTTCTCTCTCCTTCCTCGTTTTTACTCCACCTGTGCCGCTGCCTCCATAGACCCGGCCAAGGCATTCAACACAACACCCCACTCAGATATAGTTGACAAACTCACCAAACTGGGCATCAACCCCTACAGAGCTTGCTTGATTGCCAGCTGTCTCACAGACTGGACCCAGTAAGTCAGGATTGGTGAGACAACCTCCACTAAGTGATCAGTTATCAGAGGGGTACCTCAGGGCTCCATGCTTGGATCACTCCTATTAAGTTTGCAGATAAATGTAAGTTGGGGAGCTATCACAGATTCCCCCCATAATACAAACATCTTACAAGAGGAGTTAATACAGACAAATGACTGGTGCCAAAAATTGGAGGAAAACTCAACGTCAAGAAATACATTATAGTACCTTCTGGGAAAACTGCCACCCAAGCTAATTAAATCAATAAGACACTCCTAAGAGTTGATCCAGTAGTCAGGGAACTGGAAACAAAGGTAGACAGTAATCTGGCCTTTAACCAGCATGTGGCCAAGGTAGTAAGAAAATCATTGTACGCTGCCCAACATATAAGCAAGGGCATGGCATCCAAGTCCTAGGAAGAAATGGTGCCACTATATTTGGCTCTTATCAGACCCATCATCGAGTATAATGCTCCTTTTGGCAAATACACGACCAGCTGTATGCAACAGTTGGGATTTCTACAAAGGTTACTCACCAGGAGAAATCAAAGTATAAACATGATGTCCTACACAGATCGCCTTAAAGCCCGACCTCTGTACTCTGTCTCTTACAGGTTACTGAGAGACAATCTATGCGTGGCATACAAGGCAACCTCAAGTCCATCTCTGATAGACCTTTTGCACCTCTGCAAAATGAACAGCATTAAAATCACTAGATCCAAACATTTAAATTTTGCTTATGACATAAAAAACATGCTGGCCAGACAGACGTGTCTCAGAGGATCCCCATCCATGTGAAGCAGAGTCCATCCCTAACCCTATTTATGTCTAACCTTGACCAATGGATGGGAAACTGGAAACACACCCAGGGTCTGGCCCCCATGTCTATGACAGACAGAGGTAGACAGTAATGCCCAAACTAACATACCCAACCACAAAATAACATCCAGAATCTTCCTAACATAACCCTACTCCTAGTAAACACCCATTATACATGGGGATACAACTGGGCTGGATTGCAAGGCTAGGC
This sequence comes from Protopterus annectens, assembly GCF_019279795.1. Taxonomy (NCBI): domain Eukaryota; kingdom Metazoa; phylum Chordata; order Ceratodontiformes; family Protopteridae; genus Protopterus; species Protopterus annectens. Next base: position 876,637,756 of record NC_056750.1, on the reverse strand, counting down.
ATACAAAAGCCCTGGTGGTCGTTAGCCTAGTATATACTTAAGAACCTATTACTTTCCTACTATACAACTTCTGTTTTACGATCTCTATTCAAAGAACAGTTTATTGCTTATAATTCTTTTTCCCACTATTCGCACAAATGTACTGTTATTAGATCAATGTCTCATCTAATGGTCTCTCATACTAATTCAATATTCATTTTTTAATACGTGCCTAAAACTTGATTAGTCGTGCATTTGTCCGTTTACTTTATTTTGTTACCTGCCTTTTTAACACATGCCTAATGCTTGCTGTGCCACTAATCTGTCTGATTAATTCATTACTACCTCCATATTTTACTTACCTGATTTTTTTTAAATATGCATCTAAATGCTTGCTACATCACTCATTTGTAGCTAATTACTTTTTTGTATTAAATAATTTTCATTACTTATATATCCAATCAGTTGGGGTGAACCTGAAATTGACCCACTAGGATCACTGTTCCACTCCAGTTAAAAATAAATAAATAAAATTACTCATAACTGCAGCAGTGAGTTTACAGGGAAAATCAAATAGCATCAACAGCATCTTTCTATATGTCTTCTGACCTCACTGTACAATCTTTAATCCAGGACCTAAACCACGTTATCAGGCCAGGAACGTAGCAAGTTCTTCTTAAAGAAAGCATTTTTTAAATAGGTGGAAAGAATAGTTGTGTAAAATCTTACCGTAACCATAGATGTCCTTCTCTTCCATGTTGCAGTATTCTTGTTGTGGGATTTCCTGCCCTAAGGCGACTTGTATGTCGGCTCCTATACAAAAGCTTCAGCTTGGCTGTTGCAGCTGCGTGGGACGTCACACATAGGGCCATAAACCAGGGTCCTTAAATGTGACGTCTGCACGCACAATCCTCAGAACCTGAAGCTCAGCAGGCACAGTAGAAGGCCCAGCAGGTGCCAGTGGTGTCAGGTATGGGACCCTGGGGTCCTTCTGTAATATATATATATTAGGTCCAGGGTGAGAGGTGTATGGGATTAGGACCTATGGACATGCTGGGACTAAAGGAGAATGATGAGGGAGTTATTGGTAGGTGGGAAGGAATACTGCAACATGGAAGAGAAGGACATCTATGGTTATGGTAAGATTTTACACAACTATTCTATGTCCTTCTATTCCTATGTTGCAGTACTTTTGTTGTGGGAGAGTACCACAGCTTAGTTGGAAGAAAGGGTGGTGGAAGCAGAAGAAGATTCTACAACTGCCCTGGCGAATCCTGCACATGCTCTAGAGATCAGGTCTAACTTCGTGTTTGGTGAAAGTGTGGACAGTGGACCACGTGGCTGTTTCCATAATGGAAGAAGTGTCCAGACCTTTTAGGAAAGCCTTAGATGCGGCCATTGCCCCGGTGGAATGGGCTTTTACTCCCACTGGTGGATTTTTCCCATGGTGGGAGTAGCAAAGACAGATGGTTTGCCTGATCCAACATGCGATGGTTTGTTTGGAGACTGCCTTGCCCAATGCTCTGAGATGGAAGGAAACAAAGAGTTGTTTTGATTTCCTAATGGATTTAGTTTTGTCCAGATAAAATCTTAGTTGTTTGTGTACATCCAGGGAGTGAAGTAACCTCTCCCCTTCATTGGTGGGAGAGGGAAAGAAGGTGGAAAGGTGGATAGATTGGTATAATGACAAATCGTTGACCACTTTGGGCATAAAGGAGGGATTAGTTCTCAAGGTTACCCTGTCTTTGTGGAATGCATTATGGGGGAGGGAGCAAACCATTAAGGCTTGAAGCTCTGAAACCCATCTGGCTGAGGTTATAGCCACTAGCAGAACTGTTTTCCATGTACACACCTGGAGGGAAGCTGTCCCAGCAGGTTCGAATGGGTGTTGGGTAAGCTTTTCCAGGATGAAGTTAACGTCCCATAGTGGAGGGGTAGGCTTTTTTGGAGATCTAATGTGTAACACCCCTTTAAGAGCTTTACATTGAGCCTGGCAAGCAAGTAAGTGTCTAGTGGCAAGCAGTCTGATATTACGGAAAGATGTACTTTCACTGAAGAATAGGACAGTCCACTTTTTATCAGTTGACACACATAAGTAAGAACTAGGGGGATCCACAGTGCAAGGGTCCCTTCCCTTATCTAGACACCATTTAGTAAATCTTTCCCATTTAGTTAGGTATGATTTTCTTGTTGTAGGTTTCCTGTACTCCCTCAGGACTGAAAACATGTCCTCTGAGTAATGGTGTATGAATGGGAACAAAAGTTTATCATCCACAGTGTCAGGGATAACATCCACAAGTGTGGGTGGGTGAGTGTTCCCTTTTCTTGTGTCAAAACGTCCACCTTGTAGGGTAACTTGTAGTGATTGCCCTTGGCAGGGTGAAACCAGTGCCGACTTGGCCAGTAGGGAGTCACTAACAAGATTTTCGGTTTCTCTCTCCTGATTTTCAGGAGGACTTTCTGAATCGGGGGGGGGGGGGGGGGCAAAAAGAAACTTCCCCTCCTAGCAGATGTTGAAAGCGTCTACCCTCCAGCCTAGAGGGGAGTAGATCTTTGAGCAGAAGGTCTACAGCTGCCTGTTCTGGGGGGAGGCAAACAGGTCTATTTGAGAAGTGCCGCACTGGTAGACAATGTCTAAGAAGATAGTCTTGTCCAGCATCTATTCATACTGTGGAGAGAATGTCCTGCTTAGAAGACTAGCTTGCTTGTTGTCCTGCGAGGGGAATGTAGACTGCCTGCAGGGACAAGTTGTGGTGAGAGGCTAGATCCCATATCAGCAGGGTTAGTCTGCACAGCTGATATCCCTTTGTCCCTCTCTGTTTGTTGAGGTACCACATTACAGTGGTGTTGTCTGTTACTATTTGAAGAACCCCTTGAAAGAAGGAGAGGGGTAAAGGCTTTTAGAGCTAATAAGACTGCTGTTATTTCCCTCACACTGATGTGTTTGGCCCTCAAGTCAGGATGTCAGGTTGCTTGAACCCTGTAAGATGCCAGTGTGGCTCCCCACCCTGAATCTGAGGTATCTGTACTCATTACCTGGGTTGGGGAGGTGGGCTGCAGTGGAAGCCTTCGGTTTAGCTGGACATGTTGGATCCACAAGCTGATCTCTTTCTTTAGACAGGGAAGGAGGGAGATTACTTGCTTCAAGTGATTCTGGTGCTGGGACCAAATGTTTTTAAGGTACCACTGTAGCTTGCGCATATGCATTCTGGCCAGTGGGAGCACAGGGGCCAACATGGAAGAAGCTTGAGAGACCAAGTCCAGAGCATATTCAGTCATATGTGTCTGATGGTTAATGGCTCTGAAAGCCAAAGTGGAGGACATGTATACCTTCTTTCCAATCCTATCCATAGATTTGCTGTCTTTATCTGTGGGTAAGAGTGAGGCAGAGAGGAGGAGTCTGGATTGCTTATCAGGATAGGTGGCAATCACTGCTGGGTCTGCTAAGGGTGGTCTGACTAAGAATTTCTGTTTGTCAGGCACCTTGTAAAAGCGATCTGGTCACTTGGGGGCAGGAGGCTGAGAGTCTGGAGTCTTAGATGCAGAATTAAAGGCATCCAGGTATCCAGGCAGAACTGGTGGATTAGCAGAAGGGGAGGGGAATTCTACTTGAAGCTCAAAATACTTCTTTTGGGTATCAGACATTTGTGAGGTATCCCATTTGAAGTCATCTTTCATTATGGTGATAGTCTCATCAAATGTGATATCCCCAGGGGGTGAATCTCCATCTATACATTCCTCATCAGGAGAATAATACTCCTGGGGTGAAGCAATTTGGGAGGTGTAAGATATGGAGTCCTCAGAGGAGGAGAATGAAGTATCATGCTTTTCTTCCCTAAACTGAGATGTCAGGGGGAGGAGGGAAGAAGATGAAGCAGGCCTAGGGCTGAGCAAAGGTAAAGCAGTGGAGGATGATGCTGAAGGCCTAAGGGCCATAAAGGCCTGCATTAGGGAAGAAGTGTCAGTCAGGTAGGCCTTCTGCAGTGGGAGAGGCATGCTTGGTTTCCGTTTCTTTTTTGCTGGGGTAGATGTTGGAGCAGGCCTGGAATCAGGTCTGGTAGGGATCGTATCCAAAGGCGAGATCACAGTCGGAGGCTCCACAGATTCTGGCTCCCCCTCGACCTCGATGGCAGCCAGGGTCTGAGCTGGCTCTGGGGACGTGCCGGTTGTCGGCTGAGCAACGGCTTCCACAAAGGTAGTCGAAGTACACAGATCTGTCGGGCATCCCTCAGCTCCTAAATCGGCAGCTGGTGAGGCGTCCAGTAAAGGAGTGGCAGACTAAGAGAGCCTAGGAAACTTGACCTTCTTATGTGGAGGTTCTGACACGGCCTCCGAGGCGGAATTCATCCTTAGAGCTAACTGCTTAAGGTGCTGGTTTTCTAAACAGAGGTTAAGCGTGGCCAGACGGCTGCGTAGGGTCTTCGGCACAAACGATTGACAAATGTAGCAAGCGGTACAGTCGTGCTCCCGGCCTAAGCAAAAAACACACCAATCATGGGAGTCTTTATGGGGTATCTGGCACCTCCATTGGCATTTACCCTTTTTACCTGACATCGGCTATAAATTGCTACAACAAACCAAGCCTAAGCAATAACAAACAGATATGAAGAAAAAACCCCCAAAGGGTTACTTAGCTTTATTGAGACACCTGACATAAAGGAGCGAACACACAATATGTTGGTTGTCTGTGGCTGGAAAGTTCTGAGGATTGTGTGTGCAGACATCGCATTTAAGGCCCCAGGTTTATGGCCCTACGTGTGACGTCCCCTGCAGCTGCAACACCCAAGCTGAAGCTTTTGTATAGGAGCCCGATGTAAGAGTTGCCTGAGGGCAGAAAATCCCACAACAAGAATACTGCAACATAGGAATAGAAGGACATCCAAGGTTATAGCTCGGATGACAACAACTAAGGTGTTTTTAAAATACAGCAAAGCCAATTCTGAGACTAAAATAGCTACCTAAGCAAAAGACATCACAAGAAAATTTACCCCTGGAGTGCCCCCACCCAGTACAAGAGAATGACAGATTCAGCTCCTAAATGATTTATCTCATGCAAGGGCCCCCTCAAATAATCTATGGTATGATCCCAGCCATAATTATTGACCATGGGATGAGCAAGGACAATATCTAACCAAATGAGATTGGTTAATTTTTGCTCAAAAAGGGAAACAACTGGCTAGTCTTAAAACGGCCTGCAAGAGCAGCTAGCCTAGTACTGACCTACAACCTAGGCACTGGAGAAGATAGACATGGAGGGATGAAAGGGAGCAGCCAAAATCACTCCACTATTCTGGGGGGCAATGATGCCAGTGTCCCAATGCAAAAGCTCCTACAAATGCAGATTCAGGGAGCATGAGCATTTTCACTACCAAACCACTGCTGATGTATTTGGAAGCAGGTGCTCCCCGCTAGGTCCTGCACAGTGTGCACTTTACAATGCTTTCTGGAAAAAAAGGTGAAACTGTTTGAAATATATGAACAGAAAAAGTCCAAATCTTTGCTAGATGACAGGATGACCCCCACCTCTCATCTCCTTCATCTGGTTCTGTCCAAATTGGTGTGAGGTGCTGACCAATCCTGTCCCAGAGCAAACCTAGGTCACAGGATGGTCAGCAGGTTAAGCACAACTTGACCAGTATCATCTTTTCTCTCATCTTAGCCAAGTGTACAGTCACACACACACACACACACACACACACACACACACACACACACACACACACACAAAATAATCTACCCAGTCATCTTTTTCCAAAGGAAAGCAAATTCCAGACATGTACAATAACATGACCACCAAAATTCTAACAAAAACAAATCTCACCTTAAAAATAAAACTCCTTACAACTAAAACTAACTTAGAAGTTTTTGGAACAAAACTAAAACCTCAGCCCACACTCTCCCCAATCACTAAAATGGTCTAGTCAAACCTTGACTTTATCCCCTACTGTCCCACCTTCATCCCAAAAAGGCAAACTAATGAATCAAACTCTGCTAGGCATCCAAATCTAGTTACCTCTTTTACAAATCAAAGCTCAGTACAAGGCAAACACTACCCACACAAAAATCCAA